>NW_024884697.1:44704134-44743448 GCF_019232065.1 Centrocercus urophasianus | reverse complement strand
GGGCCACCGGGCGCCGCCCCCGCCCCGCCGCGGAGCCCGGAGCGGGGGGCGGGGGACCGGGGTACGGCGAGCGCGCCCCGAGGGCGACAGCTCCGGCGGTGGGGAGGGAACCGCTGCGCCTGCCGCGACCGCCGCCGCCGATTATGTCAGCCCGGGCGGGCGGCGGCGCTGAGGGGCGGGCGGGGAGGCGGCGGCGGGGCCGGGGAGTTTGGGCCGCCGGAGGGACGCGGTGCCGCCTCCGGCCAGCGCTCCCCGAGCGCGCACCGAGCGCTGTGTGCCGCGCCGGGGGCGGCGGGGGAGGAGGCGGCATCGCGTGTGCTGCACCCGGAGCCTGCGGCGGCCGCCCCGGGATTGTGCCGGGCTGGGCGGCGAGCCCCGTCCCTGCTCCTCGGAGCTGTAAGTTGGCCGCGATGTGCCGCGGTCCGAAACTTGGAGTCGGCTTCCCGGCCCCTGCGGTTAGCGGAGGTCCACGGGTGGAGCGATGCGCTACGGCCGGGTACCAAAAGAAGGGGTGGGTGGGTGAGAAGCAGAAGTGTGCGGAGAGCAGAACCGCGGTGCGTGCCTCGGCATCTCGGGGGGCTCGCTTCTGGCAAACCCATCTCCGCGAGCTGTGCTTGTCGCATGGAAGGAAGGCATTGAGCGAGACAAAACGCTACCTGAGATTTCCGTTTGGCTCTCAATTCCCCGCACACGTGCGGTAGCGGTTTTTGCAAGGAATTTTAGCATGTGGATCGATGCGTGTTGCCATGTGCCGTGTTCCACGGGAATCCCTTCTGCTCTCTGAGCGCTGCATTGTGTACTCACACTCTCGGTTCCAGGTGTGCTCCGCTCCGTCGGCAGCGCCGGCGGTGATGGGGAGAGCTGTGGTGTCCGTCTGTGGCCGGATTAGTGGTAGCTTATAGGAAGGGGCCTTTAGAGAGCAGTTCAACTTCTGCCATTAGTGAGGCACAAAGTAGTGCTGGAGTAGACACTGACGTGACGGGTAATAACTTGTTTCTGCACGTATTAAGAATCAAGCTGTCATCTTCTCTACGTGCCAAAATGTAAAATGTAACAACCTGCTAGAAAAAGAACCTGAAGAATAAGATCCAGTCTTGTGATAATAGGGGCTTTCTCATGAATAAATACGAGTCCGAGTTGATAGTTGTTTGCCAGGTAGGAAACCTTGATCCCGTGGTGTCATAATTACTGTGTGGGTAAAACTCCATTCGGATGGTATCCTAAAAACCTCTGTAAATATCATGAAAAGCATGGAGTGTAGGTGATTTTAGCCAATGAATTTGGATCTGGCAATGCTTCTTAGCTGAGAACTCTCTTCCCTTCTTTTTTTCAAGAGACATAATACCAGCTACAGTCATGCGGTCGCCCGCAGAACCTCCTTGCCCTGTGCACCTGGGAAGTTCTATTTCAAGAATTTGTGCAAGTGGTTGGCAGCTTAGAATTGTGAGAATTCGAGGCAAACTCTGCTTTTTCTGTAACAAAAGTTCTGAAATTCATTCAGAGAAAGGAGATATGATAGGTAGGAAGAGATAAATGTATCCGGTAAGAAAGTGAACGAAAATATACTTTACCTATTATTGTACTTTGAAGGCATTTAAATGCAGTAAGTACCCTGAAACAAATTCAGAAAGCTTGGTGCTCTTTCTCTTGGAATGTCTTGAAAGGAAGGGGGAGTGGGAAAAAACTCTTCTGTGTGAAAGTGAGCGCATAGAGTTAAAAAGGGAAGGCAGAAGATGGGAAAAGTAGCAACAGAGAACAGAGCTGTCGATGAAGCTACTACTAACTCTGAGGCTGCAGTGAACTAAGGAGAAACTGAGGGAAATCAGCTCTGGGTGAGAGTTTTGCTGCTGAGGAACTTGAGGAAGGAGTTACGACCCAAATTAGCCAGGATTTACCTTGCATTCCAAGAGTAAGATGTATTTTAATGTAGAAGTGATCCATGTTGACATTGGCTATTTGTATTTATTTCCAGCAGTCGAGAGGGTACAAATTGTGCTTTCTTGTAACAATGAATGGCTGGCATTTTGTTAAGGATCTTTGTATGTGTTTATCAAACGTTAGTGATAGGCGTAATGGTTAATAGGAAACTTCCACCTTGATTTAAGCAGACTGAAAAACTGCCAAGCCTTGGACTTAAGATCTCTTGACTCTTAATCCCAAAAGATTTCGCTGTACGTGCAGACTGGAAATGAGAACAGCAATGAGCGAATGGTGCAGTTCTGGGTTCAGTCTCTACTCATTTGTCAGACGGCTTGACAGTTGGACCAGATGATCTTAAAGGTCTTTCCCAGTTTTAATGGTTCTGTGCTAAGTAAGGCAGTGTTCTATTTATTTCTAAGACTGGACCTTTTTCCTGGTCATCGTATTGTCACAGTACTTTGCTTACTAACGTTAGTAATTTATGTTACTCTTTGAAATCAGCAATCGTTGGGGTGGACTGGTGAATTTCTACTCTGAAAGGTATGATATGGAATTACTTGCACATTTGAGAAAATGTTGGTTTACACTAGTTCACATTTCCAATGTTGTTTTCACAGTTGTTTGAGCTGCAGGCTTATTTTTAAGAAATCACAGTCAAATTCTGGAGAATAACACCTTCATGAAATTGTACCAGCCTGGCACTCTTCACAATCTGATACAATTTTTGTGTAGGCAATAGCAGAGAGCTGCTTTTATTTGATCTTTTAGTCAATGTGCCAACTACACCAGCTCGTCTCCAAGGTGGTAGTCTTGGTTCCGAGTATCAAAGGGTTACTATGTAGGTAAACCTGGCTTTGATGAAGTAATCAAGCTAGGGAAAACATTTCCTTGTCAGTTTGGCTGCTGTCTCTATTGGTGGTTTTACTGTATTTTTGCCTTTGAAGAGAAAAGCTAGGAGACATGGTAAGTTTTGTAGTGCCTGAGCAAGTTAACTTGAATATTCTTGAGCACTGAGATTCAAAAAACTTATATTCAAAATCTTCTTGTACCCTATTCTCAACAGTTTCGTTCTATATACTGTTGATCTGTTCTGTTATTTGAACCTTGACCTCCCAGAGGTCATCTTGGTTTTTGTGTAGAGACAGTGCAAAGTTGTTGGGGAATTTCAGTGGTCATTTTGTTTTGACACAGAGGCAGTAGTCTGGGGGAAGAAGAGATCTGTGTTGTTTTTTTTCCTGACTTTCTGTTGATGTGTTCAGGACCAAAGCAGTTTTTCTGAAGTTCCTTCAGTAAATTAGAAAATGTCTCTTCCCTTCCTTAAATATCTTTCATTAAAAAAATATATATTTCATTAAAAAAAAAAAAGCAACCATATTAATTTGGGTTTAATACACTCTCATCAGCTTGAGCATAGTGTAAAGAAATACACATGTTGACATTTGTTCTCCCCCACCAATTTCTCCAGAGTGAAGTGTCTTGCCACGCTGCAGTTGGTGCCTGTACCCAGCTTCACATTAGCTGCAGGTAACAGTCATTGTGCCCCGAGTAAGGGAGTACTACAGCACAGCAATCCTTAGCCAAAGGTAAATCGTTTGAGAGCTGTAGCCTTTCTTCCCTGGAAAAAAAGAATAGGGATGTTGAGAGGTTCTGGCAGACCTGGACATTAGCCTACGATCAGAGAATGGAAGCTGTTCTCATTGTCATGGAAACACTGTAAGCAGAAAAAAAAACAAGATCACCTCTGGTGTTCTTCCATTCCTTGATTCCTACCTTCAATCTCCTTGTAGTGAGTTATTCCTAACTCAGTTGGTTGAAGAGCATCTCAGGGAGTTCTGTAATGTCTTTCCTAAAGATGCCTAATGTCTGCCTAGTCCTTACCTAGCCTGTTCCTGTGGGGTATCGTGATGGGCAGTATTTCTGATACTTCTAGAGAAACTGCAGAAGTGTGCAGGCTGCTGTGTTATGCTGTCATGATGATATCTGTACCTCCGTCCCCGGCTCACATTCCAGCATATGAGAACTGAGATCAGATTAAAGTCAAATGGCTGCAACAGCCTGACCAAGAGGAGAAGCAGTGAGCAAGGACAGTCGCTCTAAAGGTCTTCCAGAGACCCTAGCTTCACTTCTCACGTGGGAGCACTTAATACATATTATAAAGTGGCTGGGACGTTTTTGCTTTGTGAACAGTTAAGATTTGTACTTTTTTTCCCCACATAGACAGCCGACTTATTCCCAAGATCCTTACTGTGTGATCGCTGCTACCAAAAAGGGCAATTTTCCTTTGGGAAAACCAATTGGAAACTCCACCTAGTCCAGAACTAAGTAATTGCAATCATCCTCTTTCTTCTAAATGTACCCACATGCTCGCTGATTATCAGCAATGCCAAAAATATATGTCTGATGTTTTTACAGCTTTTTGGTGTAGGGAATACCAAGTGACTTGTCTGAGGTTCGTTATGCGTAATTGGTTTGTTCTTCATTCTGTCCCTGATTCCTGCTGCAGTCAACAAAGATCTAAACTTTTTTTTTTTTTCTGTTGTTTAGAACATTTTAAGTTGTAATACTGTAAAAAAGGTAAATTTAATGGTAGCTGCAGTAATAGCAAATGAAGCCAGCAGGGAGTTTTGCCTTTTGACAGGAGATTTTAGCCCATTGTTTAATTTCTGGAGTACTTTTTCCAGAAAGTACTTCTCTGCAGTGGGGAGTAATTGTTTAGGTTTCTTTAGTACATTTATATGTGATGAAACTTGAAGGTGATAAACGCTTTGCTTGTCGGATTGTGGATAGTCGCGTGGTCTCTTCATTTAGTTGACTGGTCCTCTGGACTGCAGCCAGGAGTCAGGTCTTCAACACTGCTGGGTGTGCCTTCCTGGCCAGTTCATTGCTCAATGAAGTAAAGCTTTGCAAAGATTTCATTGAGTAGTAGTTCTTTTATCAGTGGTACACTGAAGATTGCTTATTTCTTCGTCATGTATCTGTGCAGGGAAGAAAACTGCCTTACATGTAGTATCTTTCTAAGCAACGTGATTGACTGTAAAAAATGCTGGTAAATTAGTAGGCCGTGAGAATGATTGGATGCAGTTACTCCAAATATAGGAAAATGCAAAGTCAATTTCAGTGTGTTTCAAGATTTATCATATCGTACAAAAATGTATATGGATTTATATTAGGAATAGCTAGAATTATAGAAGTTTTAAGGCTATAATGCATGTTGTTTTAGGCATTGTTTTACCCCCACTGAAATTGGTATGACAGCTCTCATTTTAAATAGATTCATTAAAAAGGTGCTTGTTGAAATAATTCAGGAATTTTCTGTTTTATAAAGTCTTTGATAATGTCACTTATTACATAAGGAAATACAGTGGGTATTTGTTACGTGGCAAATAGTTAAAATACTTGAAATTCAAGATAACCAAAGACTGGCTGAATGTATCCTTGAGAATCCTATAACAGATTTCTGTTATACCGTTGTTGTGCTTTGTTACTGCTTTTATTTCTGAAGTATGGTTTCAGAGTTAGCTTTAAAATGTAGAAAAAATGTTACTTTGTTAATCATGCAGTCACCTTGCAAAGTCATTATTAATGAGCTCCCGTTTGGTTTGTGAAACACCTGCATTATTATTATATGATAAAAATACATAAAACTTCAACGTTATGTACTAATATTTATACACCACTACAGAGGTAAGTGAATATTGGAGTGAGTTGTCACAGAGAAAAGTACTTCATCAAAACCTAGGGGAGATATTATGTGATTCATTTGTATTTTCACTGAAGCTGTTACAAAGCTGAATGCAAGTTATTATTTTTACTTTAAAAAACAGGTGTTGTTCCTTCTCATAGCAGTAACAAGAAACAAGAATTCAAAGTTTTTTTGTAGATTTGTGCAAGTACTTCTCAATCCTAATCCACGTTATGCCCATCTGAGGTATCTTGGAAGCAAAGATTGGCTCTACAGAAGGCACGTTATAATGAGACTTCTGACCCTTATCTTCTTTTAAAATATGAAGTTTAAGAGATGCCCACAAGTTTGAAAATCGGAGTCACTAACCTTTTTTTCTAAGGGTTTCCCCACTGCCTTTTAGTTTAATTACTTGACTTTTCATCTGAGTTTTACGTACCTGTGCAAAATGGCAGTAAGTCTTTAATGTTGTCTGAACACATCTGCATTGCACTTCTTTAAGTATGAGAGCATAGTAAGAGTAGGAAATAGGACAGCTATCATTTTCTGCTTGGATATGATGGTTATGAAGTTCAGTTGTTCAAAGAAGTACCTTCATGACCTGTTTCAAAAATCAGCAGGCCCTTTGCCTGCATAAGATGCTGAGACTGCAGTGTCTCTCGTTTTGGGGTCATTGTTCGGTGCCATGACTTGAGTGCAAACCATTGTCTGAGCTCAACCATCTCAACACACCACCAAATAGCTCTGTTCTTGCCCTTCAAATACTTTGTGTGCGCATTAGTCGCGATCACAGACAATACTTGTTTAGTGCTGTCCACGTCCTGTTCATTTTTTATGTATTATAACCACCTGCAACTGGTGCAGGATATTGTTGGGGTTGATATAAATGAAATACACCTATACCAGCTCTATTATTTTCTATGCCCATTCCTGCTCCCTTTTGAAGGCTTTCTGTAGCCTTGTTTGTTCTTTACAGAGCTATTTGGGACTAAGCAGTAGGTATCCAGTGATGATATGGATAGGGAGCCATAGAGCAGAAAAGCATAATCTGCTCCAAGGGGCTGCATTCGGATATTTCAAACAAGGTTCTCAGTTGGTGTAAATTGCCATCCTGTCATCGATTTTATTGAGTGCACAGGCTGAAGACTGTGTCCCATGTATTTAGTCAGGAGTAATCCTGGTATCAAACTGGGAAGAAGGACAAGCAGTAAGAACAATAAAAATCAACCTCTATTGCTATGTCTAGTATGAGAACACGAAAACTGATAGAAGCCCCATAGACTCTTGCTAAAGATGATGTCTTTTGATGTGATTTTATTTACTTGTTTATTCATTGGCACTGTCTAGTTAATTGACTAGAACATCTAAGTAAATGAAATGCTGAACAGAAAAACTCAAGGCCAGTACTTTCTTTCTTTGTTGTCTAAAAATTGGGCTCTAAACTTCATAAATTCAATGTGATTTTCAAAGGGAGAGGTGCCTTCAGAGGAAGCATTACTACAGTTGATATTCATCTCAGTAAATGCCTGGTTCTAGAAATAGGAAACTGTACTGAGGCAGTCTTAATCTGGAAATTTTGGCTGTAGAGTGTTCATTTTCCCTTTTGAATTATCTTTCATTAAATATGCCATGTTCTACAACATATGCAAGCAAGTGACCTTCCTAGATTGAAAATTTTGTTGAAATCCTTCGGTCTTCATATTACTGATAGCGCTGCAGGACTACTGCAATCAGAGTATTGGTAATGTTAATTAAAAATAAAGGCAATGTAAAGCAATGTATGAGCTGAAGAGTAAGACATATCCCCCAAAGTAATCATTATTCCTATTTATATACTTGAGTGCATTTAGGTGGTGCTTTTTTTGTTGTTGTATGCACTGAAGACTGCTCTAGTCAATAAAAAGTTGGCAAGCTTCAGTATTTCTAAGCATGACATTAACTAGTTATTCTCACAAGGGAGGAGAAGAGGAGAACCTCTTCTGCTGACTCTTGTATGATGTGGTGTTGCACATGGGCAGTACCTGAGGACTTTACATTGCCCCATAGCCATCTGCCCACAGTAGCAGAGCATGGTGGCTTGGTTTCATTGAGAAGTGATTCCCCAGATTGCTGCTCTGTGATGGTTGGTTAATCTGTTCTAGGACTGTTGCAAGAGAATTGCCTCTTTGTATCTGCAGAGCATAGCACAGAATCTGTTTATGGCATAGGAACTTTTTTTAAGGATATTTCTTGTACATAATGTGAATTTAGAAAGTCAAATACAAAATGACAGTCTTCCTTCCATGCTCTTACACTGACATGCACCCTGTTTTGAGTTACGCAACATAGGTAATGGGATTTTCATTTGACCTTCATAATCTCATTATACCTGAAGGTACAATCCTCACTTTTGGTTATCGGTATATGGTGATGATTTTATAGTTTAATGGAAAACTGTTGATTCATGGAAGTAATCCTGTGTTCATGCATTATACAGAAGCTATATCTGCTGTTGTTCCTATTGCTAGCGGCTGATGTGTCAGATTTATAAAAACATTATTTTCAGAATTTCTTTTTTCAGCTATCATAACCTGTTCTGGTTAAAACCCTGTTATGTTGATCCTGATGCAGTGATGACATAACTAAGAAGGTGAGGGGGCCAATTAAAAACCAGTAACATCCCCAAAATTGTTAGGAATGTAGTCCTTACAAGTCAAGATCTCTGGGAGAGGTGGTAATGGCAAGTAAACAGTCACACCTACCATCTCCAACGAGCTTCCTTAGTGGAGTGTGTGTGGAGAATCCCCATGGCTGATGGTCTCCATCGCCATCACCATGCAGCTTTTGACCGTTCTTGTCATTCCTGATTTCCCCACCTCAGCATGGGGCGCCATAGAGATGATGGTATGCATCTCTCTGCCTGTGGGAGGGAGTGGGTGGCTGAAGCTTAGCTGAGCCTGGAGGCATCTCCACATCCTACAGACTTGAACTGAGCAGTAGAGGGATCAGAAGTATAACTTCGAGTCATTTTTTGTCACACAGTGCTGCAGTGAGCAGAGCATCTAGTCCAGCAGTCTGAAAACTGACATACCCAAGTTGGAGGTAAAGATTTCTATGTTGCTGTGTTCACACACAGAGCAGTCTGAGTTTGGTTAACAAATGT
Organism: Centrocercus urophasianus; assembly: GCF_019232065.1. Taxonomy (NCBI): domain Eukaryota; kingdom Metazoa; phylum Chordata; class Aves; order Galliformes; family Phasianidae; genus Centrocercus; species Centrocercus urophasianus. The sequence continues at coordinate 44,734,704 of NW_024884697.1, read as the reverse complement.
GTGTGAATCTATGAAGCCATATTTGGAGGTATTTGCATAATTACTGAATTATAAGCAGTATTAAAAGAGCTGTCGTGCGTTATTATACTACAAAACCTGATATCTTTTGTAGACTATGACACATGGAGTGTTTTTGTTTATGCTTTTGACATATTACAAAAGATTGTGTGATGCATTCAGAAATTACATTGACACTATAGCGATCTCTGTCTCCCTTTTCTACGCAGCACTTCCTCAAAAAGAAAAATGTCAATTGTGATTTGCTGTAGTCTGAAAAGGGGTAAGATTTGAGATTGTTCATCAAACTGAAAAAATTTTTGTATAGGCTTTTCTGCATCTTGAAGTTCTGACAAAGTGGGCTTCCTCTTAATTCTACAATACATTTTCACTCTGTAAAACTTGGAAGCTCAGGACAGTCAGCTTGTTACATTGCAGACATAAGTAGTTGAAAAGAGGCAATTTTACTGTTGTCTGTTTGCATCTGATGGTAGAAGGGAATAGAAACTTCAAGTCTGCAGGAGAGTTTCTAGATATTCCAGTAATTGGACTGTAATGATGGTTTAAGTGATTACAGGGTCTATTTCTGTTCCGATATCTTCTTCTGCAGTTCAGAATCCAACAGGCATGTGTAAATTCAAATTTTGGTAGGGCTACTTTGAAACATACATCTCATGTTAATACTGGGATGGAGCTGTTTTACTTCTTGGGAAACACGACTCACAGAGCTCCACTTTTGAGCATTCAGCAAAGATATTATACTTAAGTTTTGGATTGGCAAACTTATCTGTGTTGCCGTACAGCCCAAGGATTCTGAATGGAGCAGTGATCCACCTTATGTAATGTACTTGGGAGAGATGTTTATACCTTTGCATGTTTGTCTTGGGTATGTAAAGTTCATCTACTTAACAGGAAGCATGCGTATAAGGGCAGAGGGCAAATTAGTTTTGTCAGAGAGCATCCCTGCGGTGTCTGACATCAACTTGAAATGCAATATTCTTATTATTTAATGGAATGTCTAAACATTTCTGGAGCTTTTGTGTTTTGTATTGCATGTGTCTATAGCACTGCAGCACTTAATCAGTGAGAACATTCTGGTAAATGATATTTGGTAGAAAACTTTTGCCCTAATGGCACAGAATTTGAGTGGCTGAAGGCAGGTATTAAATGTGCCCATCATTTGTCCTCTGTTGCTGTGAAAGACATTGCAAAGTTAATATCTGTTTTTATTCAGCCATGGGGGATGAGACAGTGGGGTCTCTGAGATGTATGTTCAACCAAAGCAAATGCTCCTCTGTAAAATCACTCCAGTTGCTTTTATTCCCACGTTCTATAGAAGATTAGAAAAGATTATGCTAGTCTGCTATGAGCAGCCCCACTGTTGATGTGTGAGTTTTGACTTTCTCTTAGTAGTGATTCAAATGCTTCTGCTCACTGTAGTGAATCATCTGTCTGACGGAAGGATGTTTTCTACCAACCAAACCAAGACTCTTGTCAGTGATAGGGCTGATCGCTCCTTCAAAGTATAACAAATCCTACTGGAAAGCAAGAATACTTTTACCAGGAATGCTTGGTCCACGATGAAAGTGGAAATGGTGTTCTGGATGAAGTAGATAAGAAATTGAGTGAGGCTAATTTCAAACACTTTCATCCTAAACTACTGACCTCTTTTTAAGTAGTCCTGAATCTCTGTCAGCTCAGTAAGAGCCCACGACTTTCATCTGTCTGTTTAGGATAATACTATGTATGTGATTATTCTACAGTTAAGAAGTTTTTGAAGGATTTATTCCCTATTTGCTTTGCTGCCTGAACCATACCTATCCTAGGCGTTGATTGCAGTATTTATCAAAGCTACAGAGCCCCTGTTTGAGCCATCTGTAGGTAGTGGTTGTGCCATCTGTCACCAAGGACTGCGTTCCAGAGAGAAACAGTATGCATAGACTTCATCAGGCAAAGCCTGTAGGGTATGGTCTCTGATGTATGCTTTATCTTTGTAGGATGTATAGGTAGTACTGAAAGAGGCTTATATACACCACACCAGCCAATAAATCATCTTCACCCACAGAAATCCACTAGTTGCTTTAGGAGGTGAACTGTGTTACCTACTTGCTAAAGGCTATTAGAACATGCAAAAATGGGCAAGATCTGTAGCAAAAGCTTCAGGAGACTTTTAAGTAGTACATAGTGCTTGGAGATAATTGTAAGGGCCATGCAAGATGAGGTGTCTTTGGGTTCAGGAGTATCATTTTCTGTATATTCTTGGTATGAATTAACAAGGATTACAACAGCAGCAGATGTTCAAGACAGCATGATATAGATAGTGTATACTTCTGTGTTATGATTAACTCAGCCAATATCCTTGTATTGTAAGATGTAGGTGACTTTAAAAAGTTTCAGCAGGACATTAACAACAGTTTCAGGAAAACTTTTACTACAGGAGGTGCTGTCAGGAGCAGCATTTAGAATTTTGCATTGTATCACTGTGTTTAGAGATTATCTAATTTTTGATGAGCCACAGTAATCTGTGATAGACTCATAACTCTGAAGTGAAATTTGGGAGAATAACCTGCGGTGTCTTCAGATGTGTCTCATGTTGGATTTGGAGGGAATATGGTGACCTAGACAGTACTGAACGATAGCACAGTCACCTGCCAATGAAACCGTGGGCCTTCAGGACAGCAATTCTCATGTCTTCATATTCTCCCTACTTCACAAGCTTCTTGGCAGTTCTTGCTATAGTGAAGGATATGTCTTCATACTGTGCAGTCATAGGGCCATGAACTGTTCTGTGTTTTTCAGTTTGGGATAGAGCATGGACAGGACATGTGTGAATAGCTTGAGGGTTCAGAGGCTGCTGTAGAATTGTCATGTCACTCCAGGCAGTAGCTCATCCTCACAAGTAGTACTCCTGAGCTCCCACTGCTTATATTTGACCAACACTGTGTTGGCAACCTGTCAGAAACAGATGCGGAATATGAAACAATGAAGAGGTGGGTTTTGTAGTACATAAGGGCAAATTTGTACAAATGACAGAATCCTAAAACGAGACACTGCATCAGGAAAAGATGCTACTGCACATTGCTGTGTTAAACAGGAAAGGAACTGATTTAGCATAAGCAAGATGACTTTAAAAAAAGCCCTGTGATAGCTATTCCTATTCTAATACAGTTCAGATGTAGCATTAAGAGCCTGCCATGACATATATGTAATGCCTTTGTACTTATATATGCATTAATAAAATATTCCAAGAAATGCATAGCAAGAACATTGCATTGTCAGTAAGAAGTAATGCATGTTTAACCTAGACCTAGCTTCTGAGGATGCTTACGAAATGTGGAGGATCAAATATTTTATTTCATTATTGAATTTTAGGGAATTTGAGTGGATTGTTCTTTGTTCTTTATGGATGTTCTCTCAACGTGAAACCAAGGGGTATAATAAATACATTTTTAAACACATTTTTTCTTTTTTTCTCTTTTTTTTTTTTCTTTTTTTTTTTTTCAATGTGGCAGTGACTTGCTCAGTTGCTAGGTAACAAGGTATCGCTTTATTTGCAGGAGCAGTAGCTCAGTTGATAATAGAGGCAATGATTTATACAAAACGCATTAATATAGACTGTAGCAGCAATAAAGATTATTGAAATCACCTATTCTTATATGCTCTGTGCCACAGAAAAAATATAATCAGTAGATTCAAATATTTCCTTCTGCTCTGTGCAGAAAAGGTGCTTAATTAAGAATGTCCAACTATTTAGAAAAGCAGCAGAATCAGTATAATTTAGGGGTTGGTCTTAAAACGAGTAATCTGAAAAACAGAACAGAATGTAAAGTGTTAATGAAAAAGGGGGATTTATAAGAAGTTATTTCCCTAAATTGTCCATTCATACTTTTTTTTTTTTTTTGGCCTTTCACAACAACAATACGTTTTCCTCCAGGGATCAAGACCAATCCTGTCAGTCAGCAGGGCAGGAGCTGGCTTGGTCCCAGTGGCCCAGTGCCATCTCGGCTCTGCCTCCAAGCAGACAGCAGGTGGTCTGCAGGCCGCTCTGCCATCTCCTCTCTCACATGCGTCTGAGATTCAGAATGGTCAGAGTTGCCTTCAGGGCAAATGCTGGTACCACCTGCTTCCACTTCTGGCACAGCAGCTGACTAGGTGCTGTGAGGTGCTTTGTCATCCATGTCAAAAATGTTGCTGCCATTCATTTTTTCCAGTTTTGTTGGCATTTGGGAGAAGGAGGCACACAGTCCTTGTGGACTCCTCACAGTCTTAATACTCCCTTCAGGTCAGGTTACTCTCTTACGCAGTACAACCAGGTAACACCTTCACCTTCTTCTCCAGACCTCCTATCTGTTATGTGAGATGTATCAACCACATCTTGCTGCAGTTCATGGATCTTGGAAGACCATGCTTGAGTGTTGGGAGCAGTATTTTTGCCGTCATGTTAAACTTGGAGACTGATGGGAAGAAGGTTTCTTTGGCAGTAGCCAGATGACTGAATGTAGTATAACTGATCATGGTTTTAATGGGATTCAAATTACTCTTGCCTTAATTGCTGAGACGTCCTTTCACAATGTAATAATATATCACGTATGTAATTCTTCTGTTTTTAGAGCAAACATTGATCTTTTTCCTTGATCATTCACATTGGTAGGCCTTTTCTGGGTGTTGTTGGTTTGATGCATTTTTGCTGTTTTATTTGTTTGTTGTTCATTTGTTTCAAAGCAGGATCTTGCTTTATTTAAACAAAATTAAGGTAGTAGTTATCAACCTGATGAAAAGGTTGGCCTACTAGCCACAGGCAATGGGCAGACAAAAATAAGACAGAGATTGATCTCAGTTGTGCCCCGACACCTGCACTAACAGGGATTTACAGCTGTGGGTAGTGTATTACGCTGCTGCTTGAAAAACAGCTGTTATTTCCAGCTTTTATATTATAACCTACATGACATTTTCCCTTAGACCTCTAATGACTTCCAACACAGTCATTCACATAATCAGTTCATAAGTAAATAGCTGCAGGGTTGGGCAGCATCTTAACAACTAAAGTATTCCTGATCCCTCGGCTTTCATTGCAGCAGAAGAATTGAACAGATTAAATGAAAGGAGGCAAAATAACACTTTCACAGTGTTTGGCTTCCTGAAAAGTTGAAGAAAAGAAAAGCAGTTCCAAAGCACAGGAGAGTTAAAAAAGAATAAAAAGTTAGAAAGCTATATCTATAAATTGTGAAGATTAAAAGAAATAAAAGGAAAACAAAGGACAGATGTGAGAAAATGGGTGCAGCAATAAAAGAGCAGTAATTAGGCTTCAGTATGAGTCAAAAGGACACATGAGAATGGCATTCTTCTGTGAATCATCGAGAGGAGAAGGTATTTGCAGTTGCTGCAGGCTTTCAGAATGTAAAGTGCTATCTGGTTGCTCTTGACTTGAACTTAGAGGAAGTATATGTATATTTCTTTTTGAGGTTTTCACATCCTGTGAAGTGAAAGTGGTATTTCAAGGAAGCTTGTGGATCCAGAATTGGTCTCCACACTTCCAAAAGTTTCACCACGTATGCCAGAGCATAACAGCAGGTGATGAGAGCTTGGTGTGCAGCTGTCCAGGCTGCTTTGGCAGTGGGAGCATCTAAAGAGTTATTGGATCGCTGTTGTCCAATAAAGGCATTCTAACCTGGACTACGGATTTCCCTTGGCTCCTCAGATTTAGTAAGCTTCATGTGATGCATATTACTGCTGTTTAAAATTCCCCAGTCATAATAATGAGCCTCCCTGATGGAGGACGATGTTTGCCTGCTTGGTGTTTTTCATCCATTGAGCATTATTATATAAATATTTCATTATTGAGTCAGGATCACTACTTGTTTCTTCTCCGAATGGTAAATTTCCTTTATGACAATTTTGATCAAAATGATAGTTTCTAATTTTGAAACACATTAATATGATCATATTGGTGTGCTATAAACTTCAAAGTCCATCTGATACTTGCTAGTCCTAAGCAGCAGACCTCTCCTTCCAGTCTTTGTGAGATGAGCAGTGTGTAGGAATTGGGGTTTTATATGATCAAGTAAGAGAAGTCACTTAGGACCATCGCTTAATTAATCACTGTTCTGTGATGAGTAGTATTACACTCATTCTGTATGAATGTCATGTCATTCTGTAGATATAAATGCACAGCCTAGATTTGTTTCACTGCATTGTCTTTCACTGCGGAAGTACAGAATTGAATCTAAATTTGAGGTGCTTTCACTTTTCTGTTTGTAGCAAAATAGTATTAAGTATTAATAAGTTAATATAATAACTAATAAGTATTAAGGGTATCATATTCCTTTTATTTTTTGAGGTGGAAGATCATTAAATAATGGCTGTTATTCTGTATGCAGTTATGTAGGAAACAAGATTTGCTGTTCTTGCTCTGAGCTATAATTACTATTAAAAGACATGCATTTTAGCATTTTTGATCACTGATTTACTTACTTCCTCTTGAGGAATACTTTTTAACTTAAGGAAGTAAGCTTTTGTATTTGTGCTGTCAGCCTTCTAAACTCTTGAAGCAATTAGCCATTTAACTGGAAGAATGGTTGATTTCAAAGGTACTAAGTTCCTCCAACTTTCATACAGGTGAATAGAGGCAAGCCTTTTAATATCCTTCTCGCAGTACTGGGGCTGGGTAAAATGGGAGGTAAGGAGAAGCTGGGCCACAGTGCAATGCTGGAATTACTATGAGGATTTGGGAAAGCTGGAGATAACACGAGGGAGGAAAGTACAGAGAGGAGTTGTGGTCTGGGGCAGGGGAAGTCTTGAGGAGGCATTCAATGCAAATCACTCACATCTTCTCCCCGAGGCAAAAGCCTGTCCTGCAGAACAGAGTGTTACAACTGAGCATTATGGCTTGTGGGAATGGACTCCTCGGCGTACGTGTTGCTGGTTAGTGGGTGGGGAAAGCTGCTGGATAAGTATGGCTTCCTCCTAGAATGGGGAGGCAGAGTGGAGCAATATGTAACGATCATTACATTGAGAATTATTTTTGCTTTCCCGTCTCTTCTAATCAAATATTTTACTTCTTCACAGGGATTAAGACTTGGTAATCCTTGACTGAGCAAAGAGTACATATTGTTGTAAAGATGGTGGCTGGTTATCTTTTACATTTGCAGTCAGCCAGTGCAATGTCATTTTGTTAACTATAATCATGTTTCACTTAAGGTAGTGGACCATGAGAAAGAGTGCTGTGATTTTTGTATGTATCACAGTTTATGACAGCAAAGACCAGTATAAGAAAACAGTGGAACATCGAGTTTTAAATGGGGAGAGTGAAGACTGTGAACCCCACCTTATAGTGCCTGGCCAAACTGCCCACAGAGTGGACATTTTGATGACTCTTACTTATTTTTTCTCTTCTGCTTGTGGGGATACAGTGTAGAAGGCCAGGATGATCTTGTGAATAGCATTAGGATTTTGGAGACGTATTTTTCACTCCTATTAGTATTCCAGGTTGCATCTGCAGCTGTAATAGTATCAGTTAATCCACACGTGCTTCAAATTTTCCTTTGTTAAAAAGAAAATAGGAAAGAGAAGTCAAGTTCTTTTTTTCTTTTTTTTTTTTTTTTTTTCTCCAGTGCACTCATCAGTGCTGTGCAGTGATTTGGGGCCGCACTCTATCAGCATTACAGAATGAAGTGACCACACTGCAACACAGAAAGTTATATATAAAATTAAAGTCAATGTATTAAAAAAAATAGGTTTATAATCTGATGTTCATACTATGGTAAGACTCACTAGAGTATAATAAAGCTTGATCATATGCAATGTAGTATAGAGGATTAAATTTCATAATTGCTAATAATATGTAATCCTTCTGTCTCCGGGGTATATAGAAGGTTGAAAGGCAGCCAAACCACTGCATTTGCATTGTGTCAGTCTCCTTGGCAGTTCTTTGTGGAAGCGTGCTGATGGGTTGGGAGAGAGAATAGGAAGAGCCTGTGGGTAGGTATGGCATTGCTGCCAGGTTCATAAATCACACAGGCCCACAGAAAAGTGGGTGTGCAGTAGCACAGGTTGTGTATGCTCCTGCAACACGCCGGCATGACATTCTTCCAGCCCAGAGGATTCAGTTATTCACTGCTCTCTCCCTCTCTTAACTTCGTTTGTGAGCTCATTTTGCAGGAGTCTATTTGACTCTTAATGCTTCTATGTAATTTTCATGAGTGCTGAAACTATATAAAAGCAATAAGAGGAGAATAAACCCCTAAGCTTGGACTGTGTTTTCACTGCTCTAAATTCCTGCTTTACCATTCATAAGCTTGCATTATACGAGATCTGTGCTGCTGCTCTAAGGTAGAATGTGTAGGCTTGGATTTCATTTTTTTAAGAAGCTGGGTAATAGGCATAGAAGTGATACATGCAGCAGCATATCAGAGTGGTTCTGTTATATTACTGTATTTGAAAGTAAAGCTAAAAGAGGGAATCTTTTACTCTTCTTCACATTTCTTTAATCATTTTCTAGCATGCTGTGAAATAGAACATACTGTCATATAATTTTCTTTTTAAACCACATTGCTCAGCCCCACTCTTATTTATTTATTGAAGTAGGAAGCCATGTCCGGGCATATGTACTTCACAGCCAGGGCAAGTGGGGATCAAACTCATTTGATGTTCAGTTTACAGCTCCTTTGCATTTCATCCTGCTCAGCTCTGTCTTCTCTCGTATTTTGCCATAGAGCAATAGAAATTCTGGATGCCTCAGATGAAAGGACAAATGGTGCAAAATCGGATACACCCAGTTCCTTTCATTCTGCATTGGCATTGTTCTTCCCGAGACCTGAGTTGCTTTACTTTCTTGTAAAGCATGGGGGTATACAAAGCAGGGTAGAAGTGGGGTGTTGACAATGTTACAGGATCAAGAGCAGCTTTCAAGTATCCCACCATGTTCATCTTATACTATATACTATACCTGGTGTTGTGACTGGGGTGAACTGATTCCTGCTAACCACTGATGCCAATGGCTTGAGAGAGGTTCCTGTAGGATCAAGAGGAAGCAGAGAGATCAGAACTGCAGGTCGTGCTCAGCTTGTCTCAGATCTGCTTCAGTTCTTCACGCCACATCACTGGGTTAGGAGAAGAGAATTAATGCCGATAAAGTGTCTTTTGCAGATGCACAGAGCGCAGCCAGGAAAAAACTATAGAATCACAGAGTTTGAGTTGAAAGAGACCTTTATAGGTCATCTGGTCCAGCTTCCCTGCAATGAACCTACAGATGATCAGGGTGTTCAGACCCCCTCCAGCCTGACCTTGGGTGTCTCCTGCCACACAACCTTGAATGTCCACTGCCACACAACTTTCCTCGTTCATTTTTGCATGTGGATTTTGCTTTTAGTCATTGATTATACTTGGGCTGTGTCCAAGGTTGGGTTTTTTGCATCCCTGAGAGATTATAAATTCCTTTTTTCCTAAGTGAAAGTCAGAACCAATGCTGTGAAACACTGAAGATTTATTGAAGGGCAGCAAAGTGTTACATTCATTTTGTCTTAGGGAGCACAAGTAAGAATTGTGAGATTTGGAAATAAAAAGTTTCTCCTAAATACAGTGAGCATGTTGACTGTGAGTCTAAGTTAGTGTCTGGAAGGCTGTCTTTCTCACTTTGACACAATATTAAGAATCCTGCCATCAGTCTTTTCAGCAGAGATGCTCCAGCTTGTCTCTGATTACGGCGTGTAGAATTGGAAACTCAGTTGTCCTTTTTAATTTTATAGATAATTAGAAGCAAGCCAAACTAAGGGCCTCGAGTATCACAGAAAAAAAGAAAAAAAAAATAGAATGAGTGGTGTTTTTGTTTTTGTTTTTCCCCTTTTGCAATATGACAATTCAAAGTTTCTTCTGCAGTCATTGGACTTGCGCATTTTCTTCCCCAGTGAAATCTGATGTGGAAACATTTGTGGCTTTGGGAGGAAGACAGACTTTGGTGAGATTCATGACGAAATCACAGGAGTGAGAAACATTAGAAATCTGCTTGCTCTCTCCATTGTGTGCCATCTCTGAAATTAAAAACAACAAAAAAACCTTTGCTTTTTTCTTTTATTTTTAGCCATAAACATAAGCAGCTGCAAGATTGAATGTATTTGTAAGGTAGGACTGCTGAATAAGAAAATGGTATTTTTACGCAGTCAGCTTTCAGTCCAGCATTCATTTTAACTGTGCCCATCCTTTTCAGTTCTGCAATGCAGTGTAATCCCTATTTTACTGGAATACTGCATGTCTAAGTGAGACACTAGCTTCATTGCAGTATTTTGCCACTGACATCAAGGAAAGAAGGATCTCATGCTTGTTAATGATAGGAAATTTCTGAAAGAGACTTTAAGTGGTGTTAGATCGTTGCAGGCAGGTAATTTATAAATGTGTGGAAACTATTTTAGGCACTATCCTGGTCCTAATGTATGTAGGCTTGTAAAATTATTAAACTATGTTAAGCCAATACTCAGTTTGCAATCAGAAATTAAAGCAAAATTAAAGCCAAGCTAGACATATCCTAGCCTTTGGGAACAAGGAGCCTTGGACACAGGTGTAAATCTGTCCAAAAGGTAAAGGGTTAGGTGGGAGCTAAGCACAGTTTCAACAGGGAATATAAGTTGTACAGCCCCAGATTTCCAGCACCATGCTGCTCCTGGCAAACTGAGAAGGCTTTTCAGAGGGCTCCACTTCCCTGGACAAGTCTGTAGGTCCACAAGCAAAGACAGAAAAAAAAAAAAAAAAAGCTTTTTTATTCTGCTGGAAGGATTTGGTTGTTTAATACTAAAGTTAATGAAATGGCTGACCTATTGAATTATTTTTCTTACCATTTATTCAACTTGAAAATGCATGAAAAATTCAATACTACTAACAGCAAAAATGATTTAGATGTGTGTTCAGTGAATGCATAACAATCTGCAATGTACAGATAACTTTTCAGTTTGCTGCACAGAGATTTGGCTGTGCAACTTTGTGCTAAGTTAAAATAATGATGTACATTTTCCTGTTTAATTTTAGATCCTATTTTTTGGTATATGGGTCAGCTCGTGGCTCAGTCCTGCGTTGGTCTTGTTGCAGTTTTCAAACTAGGCTCAGGTCTTAATGTTTTCATTTCTTTAAAAATAAACCGTAAATGAGATTTGTTTTCTATCTAGAAATGCAGAAGTATCCAGCAGCACTTACTGTCTTCTTGCAATCTTGCACAACAAAGTTACATTAACTCTCTGAAACTAATTATTGTTATTACCAATGCTTCTACTGATAAATCTCTGTCATTGTTTAACCTTTCAGGAAATACGGAGTTTAAAAATGCAGTTGCTTTCTTCCTATCCTATTCATTTATATAAAGAGATTTTGCTATCATTCACTTGCCCATATATCTTCTCTACGGATGCACGGAAAATTTTGGGTTGCTTGTGTCCGCATTTTTGCTCGGGGGGGGGAGAGAGATAACCTGCTTTATCATAACTTGTTATATGCCACAGGACCCTCTGTGAGCAAATCTGAATGAGTAAGTCTTCAGCTGAGCATCCCAGAGATACGAGGCTTGGCTCCCTGTTTGCTCTGGCATGGAGCAGTTTGATGCTAGTCAAATCCTGGCCTTGGTGGTCACAGTTTTTTCAGATGTATTTTGGTCTTCTGCAGCTGTGTAAGAGTTCTCATGCACACTTTTCATTCTTGCTTTGTGTTCACTTGTGAGTGGATTAATGGGTTAAACAAGTCACACATCTTTACATAAAGGTGTGTGTGTTTAAACTCCACTTAGACATTTCCACACTAAGTATTTGGAACCAACTCTGTGAATTGTGCCAGCTCCAGGTTGCACTGTGCTCTCCACTTCATGCCATAGAGCTACATCTTCCGAGGGAGGGCAGTTTGCATCCCTCAGTGTCATTCACTGGGTAATACTACTGAGGGACACCAGCCCAGTTCTTGCCCACAGAGCTCTATATTCTGATCTTTTGTACCGCTCCTATATGGAAATCCCTCTTGCCCTCCACTTATGGTTAATGCAAGCTTTCTTAATGTACATTTTGATATTAAACATACAGAATAAAAATATGGCTGTAGTTGCAAGAATGAATCTCATTGCCCAAGCAGAAGTCATACTCTGTAGATATATCACCTGGCCTTTATTTTAACAGGTGATATAAAGTGGTGAGCTACTAAGTAATACTACCCTTTTCCCTTCTCTGATTTTAAGTGTTGTGTGTGGAAAAAAAAATTGGCTAGGGGATGCTTTTGGCTTTTTAGTGTCTATTGAAAAATAATTTCATGCAGACACTCTTCCTTGTGCTTGTCAATTGTTTCATAGCTTTACACATATTTTAAATGAGATAGCTGGACTCTGCAGCTTTAGCATTTAAACGAAGCCAAATTAGTATTCTGTCAGCAAGCAGAAGGGGTTTTTATACTAGAAAGGTGTAGGAGGGAGATGGATAATGACGGGTGAAACTTGCTGATACAAACACATGCCATGTTTTCTAAAAAAAGAAAAATATATAAAATTCTGAACCACTGAAGCTTGCACATTGCTAAAGCTGACCCTGGATGATTTTAACATATATGCAGTTAAGGGGCTTAACAAAATTTATTAGCAAAATGATAACATAAAGAAGTAAATTTTAGTATTTTCTAAGGGTTGTTTTTTGTTGTTTCTTTTTTCTTGGCATTATGACAGTGTAATCATTTTCAGTGTAGCCAACACAAAAATATACCCTCATGAAGAGATTTCATAAGATTTTAAGTAGCTAAAAATTAGTTGCGCAATTTAAACAATCTGCAGCGGGAGCTCATGTTTACAAAACCACTCATTAAAAACGTTCTTGAGTGGCCATTCTGCAAAATGCCTTTTGCAAGAAAACATTTTCCTTGCATAGTTCATCTCAATGGAGCTTTAAGCACTCGCGTTGTGCCTGGGTTGGCTGTGGAGGTCCTTGCAGCACCCCTCACATAGAAGACGCGCTGTACAGACTACGAAGGAATAGAACTGGATGTGGGTGTTTGTTCTCTCCGTTTCAGCGGTTTGCTAGAGGTGCAAGATCAGGACAGAGCCTGCTGAGGAATGAGGAGGTCTTGCTGCAAGCTGAACCACTTGTGTGGCTATCCCATAAATGACATGTATAGTGGAAATTAAACGTGCATTGAGAATGTTTATTACATAGCTATTTCACTGCTTAGAGAGAAGAGCAGATGCCTTTAAATCACATCTGATTTTACAGCTTCTCTTCAGGCACGTTATTCGTTGGTCAGCAGTTTCTGCTCATTCTTTTGCTGCTGTTTCTCCCTATCACCTCCATAGTGGTCAGTGGGAGAAGGTGGCTGCAAATACCTAAATTAAATTGCTGAGCTGAGTAGGGGTTGGGGGAGGAAATAAAAGGGGACCTGGAACAAAGCTGTGAGGAAAAAAGGAACTTGGGGTCTGTTGAGCTGAAAATCTGATGTAAAGAGAGATATGGAGAAGGGTGAGAGGTAGGAAAAAAGTGGAATTTGCAGAGTAGAAAATAAGAAAGCTATCCAGAGCAGAGAAATAAAAAAAATACACCCTGCTTTACCACTGTCGCCTTGTAGATGCTACCTATTGGTATCCTCCTTCAAGTAGCTGCCATTTAGTTTCATTATTAAATGTGAATTCTAGATCTCATTTGATTACTATAATGACCCTTTTATGGTCTTCCTATTCCTCTCCTCTGTTATTCAGCCTCTTCAAATTTCTGGTACTCATTTTCTCCCTCATAGGTTACAAATTCCCATTTTACCTTATTATCTCAGGTGCCTGCATTGGTTGTCCCTGCAGATAAGAAGTGGATTAATGAAACTTAACATTTGCATTTCAAGTTCTCAGCAGATAAATCTCCTTGCACAGTCACAGCTTGGTTCTGGCTGGTGCCTTCCCTCACCACCTTTTTGGTTTATGGTTTTCAGGAGCGCTTCAATATTTGTTTACCTTTCCCTTGCTCACCAACCACTGATGTGCAGGAATACCAGGCCTGGGCGAGACCTCTTGAGCCAAATCGATACCAGGATTGGGCTGGCTCTGTGTCGGCACCCGTGGGGCTCTTTCATCAGAGAGCCATTATCTGGGAGCAAGTTTGAAGCTTTCAGAGTGTTGGTAGATTCACCATGCTATCTGTTTTCCAAACTGAAATATGTATTTCATCTTCAGAAGTGCCAGTTTTTCTTTGAAAATATTTTGTTAACTCTATGTACAGTTCCAAACCTTAAAGCACAAGGAATCTGGAGAATTATCTCCAAACTGACTGTGCTGTGCTTTCCTGGGGAAATGTTGTTGCGCTGTTGGTTCTGTTGCCTTGGCTGACAGACAGGCATGTGCCTGGTGTCTCAGTGGGAATATTAGCACTTGGTAAATGGCTTGTGATAGGTATTAATTCAGAAAAGATCAGCTGTGTCTGTCTCTGACCAAATTAAGGTAAAACAGAGGAGTTCCTGAAAATTAAGAAATTGACCCCAGCTGAGGAAGCCCGAGGTGTGTGATGCAGCAGTGTAATACAACATTTCAAAAGCATGTTTAACCTTTTAGCTGAAGTGTTTTTTTTTTCTTTTCTACTACTAAAGTAGCACAGTCACTTACTTTCAGTTCTGTGCAGAAATTTGGTTTACTCTTGCTGTTGAGTTTATGTAACACACTTATTTGAGAAGAAAATATGAACAAAAACTATGAATTGAAAATATTTTATGATTCAAAGGTTTGTATTAACAGCAGGAGCAATTTTAAATGTCATGACTTAAAATGAGAAAATGCCTACACTTCGCTAGATCCATCTTATCACAAATACGGAAAAAAACAGGAAAAACAAATAAAGAAGATGTATACATGAGTAGAAAAGTATCTAAAACTATACATAACTGACAGTGACTACATGTGGACTTACTTATTTGAAACGCACCGGATTCTATAGAACATCTTTGAAATACATTTTACTTATAAATATGTCTGGTTGTGGGCTGTGTCCAGTTCTGAGCTCCTGAGTTCAAAAGCTTCAGTTCAAAAGGCATTTTCTAGAATCCGTCAGAGGGCCACAAAGATGGAGAAGAGGAGGCTCAGGATGAGAATGGCCTTATTGCTCTCTGCAACTACCTGAAGGAGACTGTGGTGAGGTGGGGGTCAGCCTGTTCTTGATGGGAA
The DNA here is from genome assembly GCF_019232065.1 of Centrocercus urophasianus. NCBI lineage: Eukaryota > Metazoa > Chordata > Aves > Galliformes > Phasianidae > Centrocercus > Centrocercus urophasianus. Next base: position 44,719,565 of record NW_024884697.1, on the reverse strand, counting down.
GGGAATAGCCTCAAGTTGCACCAGGGAAGATTCAGGTTGGACATTAGGAAATACTTCTTCTTCAAGAGAGTGGTCATGCACAGAAAGAGACTGCCCAGAGAGGTGGTGGAGTCGCTGTCCCTGGAGGTGTTCAAGAAACATTTAAGTATTGTACTGAGGGACATGGTTTAGTAGGAAATGTTGGTGATAGGTGGATGGTTGGAGTGGATGATGTTAGAGGTCTTTTACAACCTTGATGATTCTATGATTCTATGAAGAGAAAGGACCTGGAGCATCTCCCGTACAAAGAAAGGCTGAGAGACCTGAACCTCTTTAGCCAGGAGAAGAGAATGCTGAGAGGAGATCTTATCAATGCTCATAAATATCTAATTGGCAGAAGTCAAGTGGATGGGGCCAGGCTCTTCTCAGTGGTGCCTGGCAACAGGACAAGGGGTGATGGGCACAAACTGCAACGCAGGAAGTTCCATGCATGCATGAGGAAGAACTGCTTTACTGCGGGCATGACAGAGCACTGGAACAGGCTGCCCAGAAAGGTTGTAAAGCTGCCTCCTCTGGAGGGATTGAAGACCCACCTAATGCCTGCCTGTGTGACCTATTCCAGGGAACCTGCTTTAGCAGGGGGTTGAACTTGGTGATCCCCAGAGATCCCTTCCAAACACCGTGATTCTATGATAAAATAAATAACAATAAAAATGTATAAAATATATATTCCAAGTGGATACATACTAGAACACAGCAAGTACATAAGTTATGTTGTCATCTAATTGTCCATAATAAGATTTGTATCCTCCTTTGCTTGTTATTCATACAAATCTACTCCTCTGATTCATCATTAATCATAGTTCGTGTGGTGATTTAGCATAAAATGTTCATGACAGACTTTCTTACATTACAATGAGTAAATGTGATCCATGCTAGCGTGCACATTTGTGACAAAATGACGTAGAAACGTTTATCTTCACCATAGTGCTATGGACTGCTGCATGTAATGCTATAAATTGATACATATAAATAAATGTACATATAAGCTAATGTATCTTCTCTCACATTTAAAATTTCATGCTCCAGCAAAATGAAAGTTCTGCAAATTTGTCCCAAACAAATGTGGATTTTCATGGTATTATTTCTGATCTGAAGGGTGGTTATTTAATGCTGTAGTAGCATTTGTAAAATAGGATTAAAATAGATGATGATCTTTATAATGCATAAATGAACTTAATAAGTTATATAATAATTAATTGAAGAAATGTGAGTGATTTATTTTGGAAGTACAGATCACATGAAAGAATATAACGAGCTCTGAGTATATTACTGAGCAGCACTACTGGGGGAATAATTTGGACAGGAGTAGAGCTGCTGCATATTCAACTGAACATCAGTCAGCTACATAACACAGAACAAAGACAGTGATATATAGGTGTTGTGTATATTAACAAAAGGTGCATGTATAAAACCTTGCTCCTTTGCATGGTTCCCTTTCTGTTTGAGAATAATGTCCAGTCAGAAGAGATTTAAGGGAGAGTGATATTCTTGGTAGAAAAGTTTTGTAAAATTGTGTGTATATCATGATAAATGACATGCCAAAAAATGGAAAATGGTTCTTTTCTCTCTTGTGTCTTATATTACTTATTTTTAAAGGGGAAAAAAAAAAAAAAGTGTATGCATTTATACTGCTTTTTAGATGAGGGGAGTAGGATTTTTGTCTTTTTTCTATTTGTGTTCTTCAGCGATCATGGCTATGTCTCAACTGGAAAACTTGACCAGGAGTGAGGGCATATGTAACTTCCTGCCAGCATGTGAGTGGTTGTTATAAGGGAGATAATGATGAATTATTTTCATAAATCAATGAGGACAGAACAAGAGCTAGAGAAGAGACAACTTAGGTTAAATATTAATGAAAACATAATTCAGAAATCAGAACAGTTAATCACCCAATCCAAGATATTATTTGCTGTATTGCAAATTTATTTAGAATTTAGAATTAAGAACAGGTATAATGTTGGGGAGACTGTTGACAACATTAGAAGTGGTTTGGGAACCATGACTTTCTGTAACACAGGGTTTCTGTTAGCTTTGTGCAGTCAGCTTTGTGCACAGGGCCACCAAGTTGTTCTGGTTTCTTGCAGATCCAACAATCTGTTCTTGTAATGCTCTCTGCAAGATCAGGACAGCTGGTTTTACACTACTGGTGGGAGAAGTGGAGAATGAACTCCTTGGCCCCACCTTTTCTTCCTTTGAATGCATGAGTTGGATGGGCCTAAGGCAAAGAACAAGAAAGGCAAAGAAAGCCTGAGCCATGCAGATGGGGCTTATCCTGCTTTTGACATTGCCTGTGAAGAGAACTTTCTCTTTTCAGGAACTTTTGATAAGGATGGAAAGAGAAAAGAAAACAACAGAAGAGCAGAGGTGAAGTAAACATGCTACACAACCCAGCTGTAGCAGTCTGACACAGCCCTTCTCAGTGAGAAAATTCAAATGGAATTTAGAGCAAGAAAGGCTCCCGTGGCAATCCACTCGCTTGTGGGTTTTGCCAGCCTGCTACATTAATAATGCAGCTGCCAAAACTGATGGAATTCTAGAAGATACACACATACATTCTTTTTAATTTAACAAGAAACTTCAAGGAAAACAAGTTCAAGATGACCAAATCTCTGCTGCTTTTTGTTTAAGTTAAGCTCTGGTTTTTTTAACTGTAGTGAAGAACGGCTCTTTTCAGAGAGCTCTTCAGTACAGTTTGCCCACTTGCTTTGTTCTGATTTAGCTATGAACAAAAATGTTTCTTCCTTAAATCAGACTAATGTTGAATGTTTAATGAAGGAATTCATATAAGAAGGTGTGCGTGATCTGAACGGCTTTGCTGTTTTAATTTAACTCAACTCTTGGAGACAATAATCTTTTATGCTGGAATTTCTCATATTGCTGAGAGTCACAAGGGAAGAAGAAAATACCTGAGCTATTGATGGCTCAATATCTTTTCCACTTTATTTGTATCCTTTTGTAACCCCACTTTTTGATGGTGTGCCTTCCTGCTCTTACCTCAAGGCATGAAAGGATAAGATATTTTGGGAAATGCTTGCACTGTCCCCTTGCTGCCCCTGGTGGAGCTAATCCAGCCGTCCCGCTGAGCTCATAGAGACTGTTCTCTCCCACCCATGGTGCTTCCTCCTCACAGATTAAGAGTCAAAGTACAGCATGGTGCCAGCTCTGCCTGTGATGTAGGATTCTGGTCTGCTATGGTGGCCATTGCCTTTTTTAAGGTAGTAATAGTGTTGCTACAGTTATGATAGCATAAAGAATATAAACGAAGTAAGATCTAAGGGAGAACTAATAGCTTTTTTTTATAAAGCCATGCAATGTAGCTGGGAAATGGACAAGATTTGGGGTTCAGACTTTGACAGGCAACATCGCAATCCAAACCAAATTAGGTGAGACAGAATTGCTGTAATTTTAATTGCTAATTGCTTTGACTATCTGATGGAGTAGATTATTACAGCTATAGTTGAGTTGAGCTGGTGGGTTTTATGTTTGTTGCTTCATTCAGTTGGCATTGAAGGATGAGATTGATGAAATTCAAGGGATGGAGTGAGGCCTAAGAAGGATGCTGCTACAATTTATTTAAAGCCAAGGTTGTCTTTCAGAATTTGTAGTAATTGTTCTAATGAACTCATGCAAAGTTTGCAAAGCAAGGTAGTATAAAACAACTTGAAAAGCAGTTTGATTAAGGGTTTTTTGTTACTGCTATAGAAAGTCTGTATGTCATGCCCTAATGTATACTAAGTTTATAGATCTTTCAGAGTTTGTTCTTTTAGGGACTGTCCTGAACAGAGGTGAAATCAACTTTTTACAATGGTCGATAGTGATAGGACAAGGGGGAATGGTTTTAAACTAAGGGGATATTTAGATCTGATGTCAGGGGAAAGTTTTTTCCTGAGAGAGTGGTGAGGTGATGGAACAGGTTTCCCAGAGAGGTTGTGGATGCTCTGTACCTGGATGTATTCAAGGCCAGGTTGTGTGAGGCTCAGGTCAGTCTGATCTAGTATTTGATCTAGCGGTTGGCAATCTGGCCTGTGGCAAGGGGGTTGGAACCTGACAATCTTTGAAGTTCTTCCCAACTCAAGCCATTCTGTAATTCTATGAAATGGTCAGATAGCTGTTGCTGCAGAACAGGTTGAGCAGTAACTGAGGCCCACTTTCCATCACATCTTATCTTTAGCTGCTTGGGAAGCAATGAAATAATGAAGATCTTGATGGAGGAGATATCTCTGCATAGCATAACGCACCGTATTCAGGATTGTGCCGACAGTGCCTATCCTAGCACATGACAAAATGTGTTTTATTTCACCTAGCATACCAAATGCTGTCAGAGAAGACTGTACGGCCAAGGCCAAACAGCCACCCTGCAGAAGAGTGGATCTGAACTGAACACTGATAAGACAGAAACAGTTATGAGCAGAAAAGCATTTTTCATGAAATGGAGAATGACAGACTCCTCTGACAGACAGTCTAGAAGACTAAATGTGGTAACTGCTGAATGCTGAAAAGAATAGGTTCGATGACCACAGTTATTGTTGAAACATGGCTGCAGGGTCCTTGCTGTGATGCTAGCTGCTGTCTTTCTGCAGGTGGTCCAGTGCGAGTGAAAGTGTGATTCCACTGTCTCAGGTGTGACATGCACTTCTGTAACTGCAGCATTTCCACTCTGTTCCCTTTCCCCCATCTTCCTTTGACATGTGAGCTGCCCTGTGTCAGGTGAGGAACCAGGTAAGGAACTGGTTTTACAAGGAGCTCCTCCCAGCCCATGTCCCAGCTCTGGTATGGCCAGATAGGATCCCTGAGGTGTGATCTTGAGAGCTCACGCTGCTCCTCTCCCTCTCATCCATCTTCTGCAAATCTGTCTTTTCAGATAGCATCTCTATGTAGTTTTCCTGAGACTTAGAAGACACATCACCTGTACTCTGGCTGTGTATTTGGGTGGGTTGTGTCCTGGCCATCATGCTTTTACAATAGTATTGACATTGCCATTGATGGCTCTTGTATCAGAGGTTACGAAGTCTTTTTTCATGTTACATATTTAATGCTCTAGGGAAAAAGCAATTTTAGGCTGCTTAGTGGTGGTTTGTCAAATCACTCAGTAGCAAAAATCAGCCTTGAATTGGCTACTCACTGATGGAAACCATGCTTTTAATGTGTTTAACCATTTAGAAAAAAAATTACTAAATTGAAAACATCTTCATAAAATAATAATCATGTTTTTGAGCATACAACTGATAACTTACCAGCATACTAGGATTGTGAGTGCATTTAGAATAGCCTATCTCTTAGTAATTGTTCTGATGCTTGGTTCAGCTTTTCCTGTCCAATGTTTGGCTCTTGTTACAGCTGCTGTGTATCTGCAAGATGTTGAGGATTGACAAACTATAAAATCAAAAATAAAACCCAGCATAGATTGGGCTTCTGTTAAGTTCTAGTATTGTTAGTAGGAAACCAACTGAACCAATACCTAACACCAACTTAGGTATTTTTCATTATTTTTATTGCTATTTTTATCAGTGTATTTAATCATGTGATATAGAAATAAAATCTTTTCAATTCTAATGTTTTGCTGTCTCTATATCTAACTGATACTGTTCTGATATTGTATTAATGACAGCATTTGTTATAACCGTGAACAAGTATAATCTGAGATTTTATTCCTAGCAGCAAGTGGCTTTGTACTTTCTTATATCATGAAAGCAGTGTTCATTGCTATGAACGATTAGAGAGCTTAAGTGCATAAAAACAAGCAACTTTTTATTTAGCAGATAAATATCCCATTCTTTATAAGGCCTTGACTTTTCTTCCTGTATATTTTTTCCTTTTGCTTATAATTAAGTCCATGATGAAAATGAACCATGATAGAAAAAGGACCAATTTGGAATTGATGAATTTTCCATGGAGATTTGTATTTTATCTCCAACTTCTCCTTATGCAATCTATATTTCAGCCTTGTATACAGATTAATGTGCTTGGCCGATAATTGCATATTAAAAGCGGATAAATAAATGATTAGCTCATTATGAAATGTGTTGTAGTACCAGTAACTTTAGTTATAATTTATCCACTCTGTAAGTAATCCTGACAAACGTAATAGGATAACATATTGGTGTTGCAATTGCTCGCTCGTCATGATATTTGATTAACACTGAGGACCCTGGGAATAATGCTCCTGGTGTCTGTGACCACACATTTTCCAAATCTGATCTGAACCAGTGACTAGGGCTGACATTAACACAGAGGTGAAAATGCAAATCACTGCTGGAGGGAGCAGCCTAAGAATTCTGTCCTCTAGGACTGCCTTTGGGAATTTATTCCACCTTTCAAACTGTCCAATAATTTTTCCACTTCCTGCCTGTGAAAATAGCAGGAGTGCAGTTCACTTTCTGTACAGGACTGCTTAGCACTGCTTGTCTCTTAGAATAGGTGATCGTTATTGTAACAGTTTATGTCTTTGTATGTACAGTAGACTTTGTATGTACAGTAGATTTCTGAGTCTTATGTATATATATATATAAAAAAAAAGCATGTCTGTAGTATTTGTTCTTAAATCTGAGGCTTCCAAACCATTTGATTTTGGTGTTTCTAAAGGCCATGGATTTAACTTCTTTGTAATTAAAAAAATATGCATATACTTTAAAAAAATCATTCTGAGACACATCCTCAGGAGGTAAAAAGAACCGATCTCTTTATTTGCCAGTCTAGTTTCATTGTGTTTTCCTGAATTTTATTATTTAAAAATTAAACTAATGTATTTCCACTGGAGTATTAAGAGTTACTGATTACAAGCATAAAATCATGATGTTTTAAAAAATTACTTCTTTCAAATCTGTGATGGAGCCGAAAGTACCGGCACCTGATATACTCAGACAGCAGATTCTTAAACTAATGAGTGTTCTGAAAACCATTTGATGACAGAAATGCCTTGTCCTGTGAAATCAGGGCAAAAATTCCAGTGACCTCCACACCACTGAAGACTATCCTGAGTAGTTCTGCAAAAAATGGTAAATTCTCATGCATCTAAATCTGTAGTGGGATGGCAGTGACTGAACTCTGATGTAGCACAGCTAATCTGGCAGCAAGCGACAGACAGAAGCTCCGATGGGAGTAAGAACCTGTGATTTAAAATAGCATTTTTTCTTGAGAATACTCTTGACCTTTGGCTTCTTAGAATCATTAAGCTGCAAATTTGCAGCTCAATTATATATTTTAGGGGAAAAAAACACAAAGCAACATCAGTTCTTCATGATCAACATATAGAAACAGAACTTATTAGGCAACCATCTGTCTCTGTGAAATGCTATCACTAAGACAACTGACATCTGCTTCCAGTTGGGTGATTAATTCAGAGAGATAATGAGGCATATTTTATGTCATTATGGTATCAAATCAGAAGTCTCTTGCAAGTCTCATCATATACATAAAGCACAATTGCTTGCATTGTGGTTGCGCAAACAAGAGGTGTGTGCAGAGCTTCACCCCATCCCTGATCTTGAGGTGCCCAGAAGCTGCCATTGCACCCTGTACTTGTGCTTTGCTGAATGTTTGGGGTGCCACAGAAGAGTCCCTACACTGTTCAAGCACAAATGAATGAGGGTTTGTAATATTGGTAGTGGGATAATGGTTTTGTGGCTGGAAAATATTGGCAGTTACAGGATGAGAATCAGCATGAGAAATATCCAATATCAACTACATGAAAAACACAACAAAAGTTTAATGCTGTTTAGACTGCACTTGGCTGTGTCTGTTGGTGATAAACTACTTCCATTCAATATCACAGCTGTCTGGTGTAGCTTTTACTTTCTGCCAACACATTGCATGTTCCTATGAGGAAGGAAGGGGGTGGGAAGGATGCAGAATTTACTTCTTCCCTCAGTGCTCAGTCACTTTGGACATAGGCCTGATCCCATAGGGCCTTATGGAGCTGAAGATCAGTGAGCCCACTCAGTACTTGGTACTTGGGCTCCTGTGTGCCCAGCATCCCACAGCAGCTGGAGATCAGCAGGAGGAGCAGGGCATGGAGTCATGTATCAGCTCTCTAATGTAGTGGCAATGGTCATTTTTTATGAAAGTTTAAGGACACAGACAAATTTATCTTTCAAATTGGGCCATTATTACACCATGGTGTTTTGATCACTGTTAATTGGGCTTTTTGTTTGGTTGGGTTTTTTGGGAGGGTATTTTTGGGGTAGTGGTGATGAACTGTCATCAGAGACATCAGTTGTGTTAGTAGAGCTTGTCAAATTTTGCACAAAGTGTCATCCATATACTGAGTTTGATATAGTAAATGCTTTAAATCCATTTTTGAGCTTTCAGTTACACCAAATATGGTGATAAGTGAGCTGTGTTGGCTGGTTGAGGCCAGCTTCATGGGTATTCTGGGTACTGCCATGTGTCAGGATGTGGCATGATGTTGTGGCGGAAAAGTAATACTCAACACATTCTTCGCCTGCAAGAAGCTTGAGCTTATTCCAGTATGATCAGCAGAACAACAGCTTAATAAAATTCAATTTAACCAACATTTTAGACTGTCTACTTGCTGAAGACCATACCTTGGTTTGTCCATTTTTTCTTTTTAGCCCTAAATGTTAGGGTTGTGATCTTATTAGATGAAGCTTAAATTGTAACATCTCTCGTGCTGCTACTTGAGAATTAGCAGTACTGTTCTGATCATTCTCTACTTTTCCATTGTATAGCTGCCTCCTAGTATTTGACTGCTACTGCCCATTTAGTCCATACCAATTTTACTACGGCCATCCTAATGCACTGATGTCATCCATTCTGCTCCATATAAAAGCTTTTCATGTTATTCCAAAAGAAAGGGGATTGATATCTTGCATTTCAGCAATCCTTATAATGCCATTTAAAAAGGAAAAAAAATGTAGAATAACTACAAAGTTGCAGTATTTGTTCCTACTATTCCATGAGAAGAAAATATGAGGCAGAAGATTGTTGCAAAAATAATATTCAGTTTTAGATGTTATAAGTTGTTAATTCCAGCATCTGCACATATGCAGCCACCAGGGAGTTACTGGGCTACATGTGTTTGTTTTTTAAAACATCTGTCAGCTAAGTCAGACATCTAAATGTGAAGTGTAACATTGGTTACATTTGTGGATTTCTTACATTTTCCTAGTTGAATTTCATTTTGTATACTAATCACTGGAGAATGTGGGAATAAAATTGGATTACATTTGTGTGCATATGTAATTGCTTTGGACAAATAATTTGCACTATCCTCCTTTAACTGCATCATGACATCAGGTATAAACAAGTGCCTGAGACAGAGTTGCATTATATTCATCTCAGATGTTGTGCAGTTGGTGTGGAAGCAGACATGTCATCTACATGCTTTTTTTGTCCCAGTAATGAAATACAGGCTGTGCGGGGCCTTAAGTTGCACACACAGTTTGTCTAGCTGATTACTGCAACCACAATGCAAAACTCTTTCATTGTCACATATGAAGTGGGCTACAGTCCATCTGACAGAATGCCTTGTTGCACAGCACTTATGTGCACTCTATTGGTTTCACTGTTGCATGCCGCATAGGAGATATCCATGGGCAAGTAACTTGTGGGCTAAGTGTGTGCTAGATTTTTAATGGTGTTCTGATAAAAAAACACTAAGATGTTCCTAAGATTGCTTGAGGCAACTTTGCCATTGTACACCGTTGGCCTATATTTGTGGTATTTGACATTTTTTTGATAAATCCTGTCAAGGATAATCCATCACAGAACAAGTTTTCAGAGTTCCAGGGTGTTTGTTAAATCTCATAACTCAAATATAGAAGTGCCTCAGAAAACAATATTTTATATTGTTAAGTGGAGAAATAGGAAGAGTTCATCTGGAAGAAAACGAGTGCCTTCAGATAATAGTATGTACTCCAACTGAGTAAACAGATCTGCTGGCTGAGGGTGATAATGGTTTTTGTAGGTTTCATCTTTAAATCCATACCACTTCAGATTTGGGGCAACCATCATTTTAGTGGGGGAAAAAAAAGTCAAATAAACTTGCTGTGTTTATGAAGTTTAATGATCTGTATTGTTTTGTAATTGAGTGCTCTTTTTGAAATAATGCAACCATGTGAACCCTCCTACCTGTTATGTGAAAATCCCCCAAGACTGGTGTCCTCTCGTCTCCTGTTCAGCAGCTGTATGAAATCGTGGAGAACTGCTTTGTGTGGATTCCTTTACCTGGTTTGATATAGCTAATAAGGCATTCAAAAGCGTTGAGGACCTCAGAATGACCCAAGAATTGTAGATTGACTTAAAAATCTCTGGGAAGATTCTCTTGATGATGGGGAAAGCATTATGAAAGAAAGGAGTTCAGTGAAGTGCATTACCTGAGTACAGCTTAAAGCAGCTGTAGTTCATTCACGTGTTTCATACAGTTAAATACCAAGATAAACTGTGCACCCTTCTGTTTAAATTCAGTGTAAACTGAATACATAACTAAGTCTCCTGTGTGCCTCTGGCATTTCAGTGTGTGCTCTCCTATCTCAGCCTTATGAGAGCTTCCACAGATGTAGGCCAACACGAGGGAGCATAAGAGGCTGGTGGGACTTCCGCAGCTCGGACCTGTCATAGGTCATGTCCATATCATGTCATAGCCCATCACTTTACGGGTTCAGGTAGACAGGATATTCTTGATATTTAGTGGTATCAGCATAGTATGGGAGTGGATGTGTGAATGATTTCACTCTCCTGTGGATCGGAGGTCACCCTGAGAATGAGGACTGTGTGTTGCTGTACTGTAACCTGAGATTATGGATCCAGGAGATGCCTTTGCAGAGCTGCTGGGCTTTCTTTTTTGTTGTTTGTTTAGTCTTATTTTTTTTCATGAGCAGTATTCTTAGTGGTACTGCTTGAACTGAGGTAATTGTTCATTTACAAGGTAGTGTTTTCGGGGTTTTCTGGGAACTATCATTTTTTCTAGGTTGAGTGAGAAATTCCTCTCCACTGATAGCTGTTAACACACGGTGGCCCTAAAAATAGTGGGAAGCACTGTCTTCTGGGAATGAATGGAGGCAGCTCTGGTGTATGAAACCATATGCAGTCTGGAAGAGTTACGTGAGGATCTGCTGTTGGAGAGCAGAGGCTTGCTTTTACAGTCAAGGCTGCTTTACACTTTGAAGCAATTGGAGCTATTAAAGAGTGTCATCAAAATACGTTCTTTCTTGTTTCTTTTTTCAGTTATACTCAAGTTTCCAACTTTCTGTTTCTTCTCTTTCTTTTTTCCTACAAACAGTGGTGTTTTTGTACATGGTAGGGACAGGGAGGGGTATAGGTAGGCAATAATTGCAAATGAATTTGAAACAATTTTTCGGTGGTGTTCTTGGAGTTTGGATGAGCAGAAGGAATTTGAACATGTCCACAAGATAGTCATGTTTGTGTGCAACAGATATTTTTCATTGCATCTGATAGAAGTAGTGGAATACCAGGACAAGTTTTGAGAGAACATATCTATCCTGTTTTTCTTACATAAGGGTGATTCTAAGAGAGAAATGCAAACCGTGCATGTCATTCAGAGACTACCCATAAAAAGAATGATGAATAGGCCTATAACTAGTATTATATGGTATACACAGTTCCTTTTGCCCCTTGTCTCTACTGTCTCTAAGTATCTGCTGGCTGTTCCTCCCTTTCTAGTCTCTAATACTGGCAACCTTCCCATACATGTGAATTCCTATAATTCTTATAATTCACTTCTTGACTCCATCTCTGTTTCCAGTCTCCTCTTGTTGGTTTTTTTTTGGTCCTGCTCAGCTGCCTTCTCTTTCTATATCATTCTTCTTTCCTCCTTACTCTTCTGAGATTATTTTTCATTTTACACATTTATACCTGCTTTGGTATCTTCCTTCGTTTTCTGTGCTTTCTGTCTGCTTTACACAGTTCTGCTCAACCTGTACCGTGAACTAATTGTTAAAGTGCTTAGAGACAAAATGTCTTCACTCTGAACGGTCCTTCTTTATTTAATGATTGCAATGTGTTCTTTCTAATGAGATATTTTGCCACTTTCCCAGGTCTTAAAAATTAGCTTGATTGGTCATCGGAAGCGTGTTCTGGCATCCTTGGGAGACCGGCTACACGAAGATCCTCCTCAGAAGCCACCTCGTTCGATAACCCTCAGGGTGAGTCCCCATGAGCATTTGTTTGCATTTCTTGAAAAGTCAGAGAACAATTCCTGTATTCAAATGGAATCAACAGCCACTTTCAGTGGGGTTCAGCTTATCTCTCTTCAGCAGTTTACAATGTAGGTATCTTCAGCTGACCTGCTAAGCCACAACTGGCCTTGTAGCCAATGCAGAGAACTTGGTATTTTCTCTAGATTATTCATCTGACCTGGTTCAGATGTCTGCCTTAGGATGAGGCAGTGCCTTAGAATTGCCAGCTTATCTTCTCAGCTCAAAAAGCCAACTCAGGAGCAGGTGTCTGCAAGCTGCACATCTACATCTGCCCATAGGAATATCAGCCCAAGTGATCTGTACTTCAGAGTTACAGTTCTCCTTCCACATTTTGAGAATGCTCTGACTTACTTTTCAGATGTCCTTTCTTTAAAGAGAGCCTCTTAGAATTGTTGAGATACAAATGCCCTCAAGGTTTTACTGTGTATCAGAAGTTTCTTTGCATTTTTGTTTTTCATTTGTATTCCCTCCTTCAGAAGTCTCGTTGCAGTGTCCCTGGATATTTTTCACACTCCCCCTATTTTAATCTCCTACTATTATACCAAATTTTTTTCGGTTTCTTTGGTCCAGCAACTTTGCTTTCTTGCTGCCTCTTACCCTTGCTGAGTTGAGGTCTGACCCATTCCTACTGTGTTCTCTCCAAGGGAGTTCATATTCATCTACACATTTTTTATGTAGATATTTTTGGTCACATCTTTTGCATTTGATTGGATTTGATTATTTTCATGGGGCTGCATTTCTGACTGGAATCTCATTTGGGTCTAAATGTCGAAATGTCAGAGGGTGGCCTCTGCTCCCAAGACAAATTTTCTGGTGTAAAAAGAAATAGAGAAAGACAGAATGAGGGCTTATTTTCACATACACTCTGATTTCTGTGACCAGTCTGTTTTCACCCTGCTTATTCTCAAATGCCACATATAGACATCTTAAATCCCTAAATTCAACCTATTCCTAATGCCATCTCAAAAAAATGTGTCAAAATCCATGGTGTACTGTTCTAAGGCACATTTCACAAATGGGCAGATATTTCTCTTGTATTTTGTATTGGATATATTATGTGAATAATTTCCTGGTGCATGGCAGGTGTTAAAACACATCAAGGAAAGAGGAATCATGGGCTGGCATTTGAAAGTCACACATTTTTGCTCGGTGCTTTCAGTGCTTCGGATTGGGGAATTAGTTTCTCTTCAGCATGTAGGAATGTTTCCACAGCCTATGTTACTGATTAGAATTGTATATTCTCAATTAATAGTAAAGATAAAGCTGGATGTCCTCCCTCTGTAGTTAAAATGGTAGGAAGTATCATCCAACAGCCAGAGCTACTGATGCAGGCAAATGCTAAATGTCATTCATCATTTTGTGGTATTGCAGTCTTCACAGAGAATCCTAAAGGAAAGGACATGAGTTTGAATAAGTCTCCCACCATCTTCAACTATACCATTTCACCCAAGGACAGCAAGGACATAATATTCAATCTGTAGCTTGCAATAATTTTAGCTTAAAACTTGGTTTAAATAAAATATCTGCTGCTACTAGAAGATTGATTTATATCTAATAGAAAAGATTGTTCCTTGTTTAAAGACTGTATCTTTAAGGTCCCAAGGTCAACCTAAGCACTGCTAACACTTCATCTTTTTTGACTCTTTGTATTAGTGTTGAAGATATTTCAAAGAAAGAGATGTTAAATATTGAGAAAAGGAACAAGTAGACAAATTTCTATGAAACGTATTATTCCCACACTAATAAGGAGATTTTATTTTTATTTCAATCTTATGCTCAAAAGTTAGAAAATGCTGCATCTTGGGTTACCTATGCATCCTTGGTGCATTACAATGCAATCTTTATGTATGTGACCACTTTACCTGTTATTCATGGAACCCCATCCTCACCTTGTTGGTCTTGGAGGCTGGAGGTTAAATTAAAGGGATGACAATTGAGACTGAAAACCTGAAGAAGCACTACAATAGTAATTGTAATTTAACACAGAAATGAATCCATTGGAGAGAATTCCCATTTTTACAAACTGGTTAGACAAATGCTCGTCAGGCTTCAGGCATACCTAGGTGGCCTAGGGAAGGATCTCTTAAAGATCACTTCCAACCCTTGACTGCATGGTTCCTGCTTGTGGGACTGAGAGGTGGGGACAAAGCAGACTTCAGTAGTGGAATGTATTATCAGGCATCCCTGCATTCACAGCAGGGTGAAAACGTGTAATGAATACACCATCACTGTTGATGGCACTGTGCTGAATATGTTACAGCACACTGCCCAGCCATCACTGACCAATCTGCAAATTTGTGAAGGAAATGAGAAAGTGGGTATGAAGTGAGGTAGAGAAACGAAGAAAGGATGAGAGAGGCTATCATGATTAAAGGAATAACTGTAGCTATGAGAATACAAATTCACACCTGCTTTTGCCACAAAGCCTTGGGATCATTCTTGGCAAGTTATTTAGATAATTGCCTCATAAACAGCCACTAATTGTATGTTACAGACATTCTGTATATTTGGCTGTAGTCTGGAGTCTGATTTATATGAGTACAGAGCACACAGTACTGCAAATTAGATCAATGGAAGTGGAGTTTTGAATACAAGCAGTTGGAAAATCAGGCAACAGATACTGTAATTGGGCATCCAAAGTGATGATATTTATTAGCCTTTGTCTGTGTGCCTCAGCTCCCTCATGCTAAAGTGGTGATTATAAAGTGCCAGAAATCACAAGATGTGGTGAAAATAAATTGATTGAAGTTTGTAAAGCACACACAAGCATCATGAAGATGACAATATAAGCCATTCTATCTTCAGAGCAGGATGTGAATAGAATTTAAAGAAGTGGTTTGGGGCCATGAAATGAGGTGAGAATAAAATACTGACTGCACAATAACTAATGATAACACAGTGCTGAGTGTATGACAACATGCTGCACAGCCAAGGATCCATCTGTGCTGGGAAAATAACACGGAGTCGTTCAGTTACATCCTGTACCATAATGCAGAGGCACCATTATTCCTTTATTTCATGCCTTTGTAGTTCTTGCCTCTGTTGGCTTCCTAGCAATCTTCCAATATTGATTTTGAGTGAATTTCCTCTATATGCGCAGTTTGATAAAATAAGAAAAACTTGGTAAGAGCTGGAATCTTGATATCCATTGCAGTCACCTGTGTATGGGAACTGCTGAGTCACGGCCTGAACCTCTGTTTGATCACCTGAGGC